>NW_028241520.1:0-42031 GCF_964263255.1 Lissotriton vulgaris
ACATGACGGTGAGACTGGGGAGGCAGAGGGGCCGAATGAGGAGCCTCTCCACACTATAGCACAAGGGCAACGCACCACAACGTAGCACTACAAATTAACACCAGACTTTGCTTTCACGGTTTTGTCATTTAGGAAACTGTGTGGCAGATTTATCCAGACTTCCCACTGCAGCAAATTAATGAAAAGTGAATAAAAGTGCCAGAAAGTCTTGATATTGTATTTACTTCCCAGCTCAACACTCGTTCCTTGCTGAAAGTGCAGTTGTTGTGATGTAAGGAGCGTCCTGGGTAGGTTTGTGCCGCTTTGCTGCACGGGCGCTTCGTGGCAGTCCAGGGCGCCCAGCCATGGGTTTTGCCTCAAAGCCCTAGCCACCAAAAATGTTAGACGGGGCTTTGCATCAAACAAACACATCTCCTTCAGGTGGGTGCAACATATTCGCACAGTGCGCGTCCCTTGTGTGAAACATTTTCAAAGTTTCGATAGGATTTTGTTATGGAAGTGTCCTCACCCAGTGCAAGACTTGTCTAGGCAGCATGCACACACCTTTGCTCTATGGTGCAAAGGTGTATGTGTGTGTGTATGTGGGGGTGCGAATGCGGGTTTGTGTTACTATTCTTGTGGGGACTTGAGTATGATAACACACTCACGCTGTGTGGACTTGAACCCAAGTCCCCACAAGGTAATGTCTTCTAAATGATTGGAAATTACTTCAAAAGCACCTGTGCCAATTTTTACAACTTTTTAAAAAATTGCCTTGTGGGGACCTGTGTTTCACCAAGTGTGTTTATTTTTTTGCTCAGCTCTGCCCCCCGTAGACAGGCGGTGGTACTGCAGCCTTAAACACACATTGCATATAAAACACACTTCAGTAATTGTATCCTATCTAGCAACACAGAGGATAGTGATTTTAAAGAAGCAAACCCATCAGAAAACATAATGCCTGAATGCAATGACCTTTTTACTTGTATACCACCTTTTTCCTTTTTTTAGAAGCAAATGAAGCTACTTACAGTCCATTTTTATATTGTTTGGTGGCTATTTTAGTTGAAAAGCATTAACATGAAGAATTAATTGAATCCTAATTTTTTACACTTCCAACACTTAACAGATTCACTATTTAATGTGAAAGTCTGATAGAAATGAATATGTTTATAAACCACAAAAAAATAGAAGCATGTGGGTTACATTGCATTATTTCTTATTTATATCAATTGAAAGTATGAGACGTTTCGGATGGTTACATTAACCATGTATTTGCTGCGCTGAAATTTTCGGCAATCTAAGCTTCCGTTTATTTCATTCTGTGTCTGAATCCTCAGTCCAAGTGAAATAGGAAGCAGTCTAAAATGTGATTAAAGTATATTTTCATTTGTAGCTGTAAAAGCAGTACAAAGCTGAAAGCGTTTTTCTTTTGCTATGTCTTAGTACAGTTTAAACAGCGTTCAAAAGTGCAATTTCGGGAACGCATAAGACAGTCTTTCTCATCTCATTAAAGCTTCAATAGGAATATCCAAGCATTACTTCGAATTGGGTTTCTGCACATAAGGTGAGAATCGTCTAACACTCCACCCTCCTGGTCCATTCTCAGGAATGAAGTGAAACCAGCCTGGGAAAATAAAAACACCCTGTGAGGCCAAGGTCAATTTGCATGTGAAAGCTTAGGAGCAGCTCGCTCAAGGGGGCAGATTTATGATAACTGGCGCATCCCCAGGGATGCGCCAGTTATTTTGCACCGCTGCTCCGCCACCCATGGTGCACCGAATTTACAATGCGGCCCACCAAGGGGCAAAAATGGCACAGATGCGTGACGCATCTGTGCCGTAAAGGTGGCGCATTGCTGGAGTTGCGTCACAAGCGCGACGCAGCTCCAGCAAGGCTCGGGGGTGCCCCATCTTTACAATGCTGCGTCAAGACCTACGCCTGCTTCAAGCAGGCGCAGGGTTTTGACGCAGCATTGGCCTGAAAGTGACTGAGTGAAATCTTATAGATTTCACTCAGCCACTTTTGCGAGGTGCACCTGCCCCGGAACTAGGTGTGGGCGGAAAATCCGTTCCGCTCGCGGATTTTGCGGATTTTCGGGAAATCCGCAATCCGCGAGATTCGCGAATCTCCCGCAAAATCCGCAAATCCGCGAGCAGCGGATTTTGCTCGCACTGTTCGCGTGAGTTCGCGGCTTCCCAGTACAACTTCGCGCCCCGCGAATAAGTGCAAAATTGCAGAAATACGATTTTAGCAAAACTGAAACTACTTACCAGGTTCAAAAGTTCAGGCTCAGCATTAGTAGCCATTTCCTGCAGTGCTTCCTGAGGGGCCCCTCCAGAGTTCAGTTGCCAGTTGCAACTATTATGTGACCCTGCTCTGAACCTCAGAATAGTTACACATATGCCACAAAGGTCCTGAATTACAGCTAAGGGAGACAAGCTGGAGCCAGGCTGGAAGTTAAAATCCATTAATCAGCCCCTAATTCATTATTGTCAGTTGGGGCAGGGCAGGTGTTGTAACTAATTTTGCAACAATGAAAGCACTTAGCAAGTGCAAAAGATCACTAATCAGGGCGCACTAAGGAAGCAGGTGCCAGCTAAAAAAATATTCTGTGACACATTAATCAGCCCCAAATTAATTCAGGTCACTTGAGGCAGGGAAGGTGTGCTTTGCTTTGCCGAAAATAATGTACACTGGACAACCAGAGGGTGTGGTGATGAAACAGAGGTTGGCATGGGTGGGCCAGAGGGTGGCATGAGTAGTCAGAGAGTGGCAGTGGTGACAGAGAGTGGCAGTGATGAAGAAGAGTGTCCCAAACAGGCTGGACACGTAGAAACAACAAGTTCGCGAAACTTGCGACCCGACAGGTAAGTTCGCAAATTGCAAAATTGTAAAAACCCTCGCGAACTGGCAGAAACACGGGCGAACACAAAAAAAAAAAATCCGCAAATTCGCGGGAATTCGCGGATTTTGCGGATTGCGAATTCGCAAATCCGCAAAATTCGCGAACGCGAGATCCGCAAAATTCGCCCATGCTTACCCGGAACGCCCACCCTGCGCCGGAACGCACACAAGTGGCGCAGGGCTTTACAACATGACGCTTCTGCCTAGATGCGTCACGTTGTAAATGGGTCGTAGGGATGCGCCACATTTACGCCGCAGTTGCGTGACGCAAACGTGGCGCATTCCCAGCATAAATCTGCCCCAAGGAGCCTTAATTGCTCAACTCCAAATGAATAGCCTGCGATCCCCTCCTCCCACGGCCTCAGGTTAAAGGGAACACATCACCTTCGACTGTATGGAGACGATCGACTCCTTAACTACATTACACTCTTCAGCTGTTCTGCTTCTGATAGAATAAACGGAGCATCATCCTAGTGGGTATTTCTCTGTTTTCACATGTTAGCATTAAGGTATTCGGGAGTTATCGGCACACGTTCTCTTAGTTTGAAAACTTCTACAATTCACCGATGTACCTGAGTGACCATGCTACATCTATTCCAGACACACAACAAATCCATAGGGCACACACTAGAAAGTGCTGTGTGAGGGCCCCTGGAACATATTAATCCCATGCTAAACCACTTCCCCACATATGCACTTTTCAAAGTAATCCAAAGGTTGCAAAGATCAATTGACTCTTGTTTCAACCATACTCAAGAGACAAATATTCATACAGGCTCAGGTATTACGGAGTACACATTACAGGCTCAGACATAACACAGAGCAATTCCCTTCTTGTTACATATAGCTTTGAGTGCTTGTATTTCATGGAACACAGCTATATTTCGGATTTGCAAGCATCACAAATCTAATTCTCACACAGGACAGCTATCCTTCAATGTATCCCTCACATCAAAATGTGGTTTCAGCTATGGTACATGTACTGTAAGAGGTAAATGCCAGAACCTGCCTTGAACACAACTCTTGGATACCCCTTAAAGTATATGCTTCACTTCCTTCAGATGAAAAACCGAGCTTTCTATGTTACATCCTATGATCTTCACATACTCGATAGTGAAAATGCATCAATGTAACTTGAAAATGTGATATTTATATGTTTAGAGGAACGGATATATTCCGAATATTTCATGTTCATTTAATTGCTTCTTGATACAAGGTGTACAGTTTTGTAAAATGAGAAATTAACAACATTTAGTGACATATTCCTTTCAGAAAGAAAATATAAGAATCGGATTTCTCTCTCAGCATACCTATCTAATCTGCTGCTCTGGCCAGTAGAGGGTCTCAACCAAATAGCAGTTTGGATACTTGCAAGGCACCTGATAATGCTCCGCTTATTGTTGTGCCTGGAGCAGTAGTTCCTGGGTTACTTTCACTAATTATGTGCCTGTGGACATCTATCCTAGGCCTTCCTGCCCCTCACTTTCAGTAGTAGGCATGGGCATAAATGTAAAGACACTAGCAAAACTGACGAAAATCCAGTATGTTGTACTGCACACATTTTTCAACGTACGCAATTTCCCTTCGTTTTGCCTGCATAAGACTGGTTTATGCAGAAAATGTCTTGCTTCAAGGCAGTCTAATATCTGAGGCTTCAGGAGGGGTGAAAGAGTTGGGGACATTTGGTTCTGTCTGCATACATTTCTTAGCTAACACAAACAAGTAGATCACATCACTAAGGGAAGTGGTGTAAAGCAACAAAAGGAGAGGACCAAAGTCAGAACCTTGGTGGACACCAGCTGGTAGTTGGTGGTGTGAGATGATTGTTGAATTGTCAGTCCGCACAGACATACCAGCCAAAGAGGTGGAGAAACCAGTTCAATGTCGAGCCTATAATGTTGTGGGCCTTAGTAGTTCCAGTAAGGTAGGTGGTTAATGGTGTCAAATGTGGTGAGTGTGAATCTCAGAGAAAGTAGCAATAGGCTGATTTTCGGATGTTAGCTATGCGAACGAGGGAAATTTCAGTGGAGTGGAGGGCTCACAATCCCGACTGGAACAGATGGAGCAGGATGTAAGACTTGAAGGTGATTGAAGGCGAGACATTTAATTTTTGGGGAAAAGGAGGGCAGTAGAGACATTGGATGGGGATGCGGGTTTGCTGTCTTTTATAAAGGTATCACCAGCACAGTTTTAAAGTATGAGGGGTGGGAACCCGATAGGAGAGAGTGCGAAATAGGGATGTCAGACACAGTAGTACTTTAGTGGTTAGAGCAGGAAGTTTAATGGTTGTGTATTTCAAGGGAAAAAAGCTTGCAAAAAGTTACTATATTTGAGTATTGGAGGACGGTCCAGTGGATTTACAGGCAAAGTTGCCAAGTGTGGAAAGAGGACAAGTTAGTAGTGAGGCTAGGGTTTATCTGAGGGTGATTTTTAATGAGAGGCTGGTTGCAAAGTCTGGCGCGGAAAGAGAAGAGGCAGACATAGCTGTCCTATGAGGAGCAAGAAGATGGTTAATTATTTGTGCCTCTGTGACTTTGGGAGGAGACAAACTTAGCATTGTCAATCATTCTAAATAGCTTGTCCAGGATTTCTAAGTATGTATGTAAGTTTCTATTGGTCATGTTCATCTGCCAGTTACAAAGGGGTGTTCTAAGTGCTGCCTTGCCTTACTTGTTTTTAACAAGGCCACGCAGATCGAGATTTTCATAGCTTTTTAAGGCCACTATGGATTTTGCATCTCAACTGCGCCAAATAAGTGATGCGACCCAGACAATATTTTAGTAAATCTAGGCCTGGATATTGTATAAAATGCATTTCTGAGATGATTGTGTAGTGATGATGCAGTCATTTTTTTAAGTAAAAAGATAAAAGAATGATTAATTTTCACCCCTAAATGAGGGTCACTTGAGGGCAATGGATGAAGGGCTACTTTTGTTAAATGACAAGCCAATCAATTTAAATAATATAAGGTTTAGAGCATCTTCAAACCCAGTTCTGCATTTCTTATTTGGTTTGTGTACAAAAGTAAGACGTGCTATTGCATACAGAAATAGACTTTCATAGATAAAAACATACCACTCTTGCTGTTCCCAGTCAGGTTTTTCATGAATGCAAAAGTGGGCGTGTGCCGGATAATGAAGTCCAGAGATTGAATGTGGATTTTCAAAAACAGTCTTTATTTTCAATTCTTAATTTCCTCATGATATTGAAACAATGAACTTAGCCAACGCATTTAGTTCTCTCATGGAGAACTTCATCAGGGCTCAATCGGGCGAGTACCCTCACAATACTGATGTAATAAACTAATATTGGGCGCAGTATAGAGTGTAAAAGGGGCCTGATCCGGCCTAGCGCCTAAAAAGAGGCACGAGTCCTTAATTAAGGAACTATTGAATTGCAAGAACATGCTCCAGAACACGTTGTCAAGCACTGCTTGGCAAGGCAGTAGAGCCAATTCTGGCCTCTGAATGTAGGGCTGGATTCTGTATATAAGGAATAGTGGCAAGGTGTGGTCGATGCTCCAGGCAGTAACACTGGACACAAAGGGGGTAATTCCCACAGCCAAGTGAGGCCTCGCAAAATGAAGTGCAACAGTCAGAGGGCCCTCCTTTGCGTCCAGTGTTACTGCCTGGAGTATCGACCACACCTTGCCACTATTCCTTATATACAGAGTGGAGTGGAGTAGTGTAGAGTGGAGTAACATTGAGTAGTGTAGAGTGGAGTGGAGTGTCGTGGAAAAGAGTAGTGTAGAGGTTAGTAGAGTGTCATGGAGTGCAGTAGTGTAGAGTGCAGTAGAGTGTCATTGAGTAAAGTAATGTAGAGTGCAGTAGAGTGGAGTGGAGTATCATGGAGTAGTGTAGAGTGGAGCATTGTGGAGTAGTGTAGAGTGGGGTGGAGTGTCTTGGAGTAGGGTAGAATGCAGTGGAGTGTCATGTAGTGTGTAGTGTAGAGTGCAGTAGAGTGGAATAGCGTTGTGGAGAGTGGTGTAGAAAGGATTAGAGCGGTATAGATTGGAGTAGAGTGAAGTGGTGTGCAGTGGAGGGGAGTAAAGTGTTGTAGAGTAAAGTGTTGTAGAGTACAGTGGTGTGGTGTAAAGTAGCATAGATTGCAGGACTACAGAGTGGAGGGATGTAGAGTGGAGTAAAGTAAAATCACATATAGTGGAGGTGCGTAGACTGTCATAGAGGAGAGTCTCATACAGGGGCATAGAGTAAAAGGGTGCAAAGTGGAGGGCCATTTTGTGAATGGGTGTAGAGCAGAGGGGGATTAGAGAGGCGTGGAAAGTCATGGAGTGGATCATCATAGAATGGAGGGTCGGAGAGTGGAGGGTTGGAGAGTGGAGGGTTGCGGAGTGGAGGGTTGCGGAGTGGAGGGTGGCGGAGTGGAGGGTTGCAGAGTGGAGGGTTGCGGAGTGGAGGGTTGCGGAGTGGAGGGTTGCGGAGTGGAGGGTTGCAGAGTGGAGGGTTGCAGAGTGGAGGGTTGCAGAGTGGAGGGTTGCAGAGTGGGGGGCACAGAGTGGAGTAAACCAGCTTTGAATTGAATAGATTGGAGTGAATTGGCATAGAGTGGAGTCACGTAGAGTGACATAAAGTGTTGTAGAGTAGCGTGTCATAGAGTGGGGTGGTGCAGGGTGGAGTTGAGTGGCCTAGAGTTAAGTAGCATAGATTGGCATAGAGGGGTGTTGAGTGTTTTGTAGCAGAATGTCATACAGTGGAGTGATGTAGAGTAGGGGGAGTACAGTGGAGGGGCATAGAGTGTTGTGGCATTTACTGTCGTAGAGTGGAGTGTCATAGAGTGAAGTATCATGGAGTGCCAAGAAGTGGGATAGAGTGGAGTGGAGTGGAGTGAGCAGAGTAGAGTGGAACAGAGTGGTGCGTCGTGGAATGTCGTAGAATGGAGTGGCATAACATTAAGTTGATTAAAGTGTCCTACAGTGAGTGAAATGTCATTGAGTGCATTTGAGTCAAGTGGAGTGTCGTAGCATGGAGTACAGTGCCATAGAGTGGAGTGGCATGGAGTGGTATTGAGTGGAGTGTCACTGAGCAGAGGGACATAGTGTGGAGGCACGTAGAGTGGGGAGGCATAGAGTGGAGGACCATGGAGTGGAGTGGCATAGAGTGGATTAGAGTGGAGTGAAATGGAGTAGAGTGATGCCGAATGGAGTGGTGTAGCGTGGCGTGGAGTGTCTCAGGGAATAGTGGAGTGTCGTAGAGTGGTGTTGAGTAGAGTGTCTTGGAGCACAGTAGAGTACAGTGGAAGGTCATGGAGTGGAGGGTCGTAGAGTCGATGGTATTAGAGCAGAAAGGCGCAGAGTGGAGGCGAGTGGAGGAGCAAAGAATGAGGTGGAATGGCGTGTTGCAGAGGGGAGGGGCATAATGTGGAGGGACGTACAGTGGTGTAGAGTGTTGCAGAGTGATCTAGAGGGGCATAGAGGAAAGTGTTGTAGATCAGAGGGGTGTAGAATGGAGTAAAGTTGCATAGTGGCTTACAGTGGAGTGGAGGAGAGTGGCCTAGAGTTAAGTGGCATAGAGTGGTGTAGCACAGAGTGCAGTGGCATAGCATAGCGTGGCATAGAGTGGAGTGATATAGAGAGGAGGGGCTTAGAATGGCATAGTGGCATGGCATAGTGTGTTGTAAAACGTTGTAAAATTGAGTAAAGTGCTGTTGAGTACAGTGTAGTACCGTGGAGTGGAGTGGAGTGGAGTGGAGTAGAATTAAGTGGCATAGCAAAGAGAGGAGTAAAGTATTATATAAAGGAGTTGCATAGCGTGGAGTTTCAGAGTGGAGTGAAGAAGCATGGAGTGTAGTAGTTAAGTGGCATAGTGTGGCATAGAGTGGCACAGTGTCACAGAGTGAAGTGTCATGGAGTAGCACAGAGTTGAATAGTGCTGAGTGTTGTAGAGTGAAGTGGTATAGAGTAGAGTGTAGTACAGTGGAGCGATGTATAGTACAAGAATAGAGCGGCATGGAGAAGCATAGAGTGGAGTGCTGTAGAATGGTGTCGAGTGGAGGGTAGTAGAGGGAAGAAGAGTAGAGTGGCAGAGAGCTTTGTAGATTGGTACAGAATAGGGTGTCATAGAATGGCATGGAGTAGCATTGAGTGGAGTGTCATAGAGAGAAGTGGTGTAGCGTAAACTGGGGTGTTGCCACATGGAGGGTCGTAAAGTGGAGTACAGTGGCATGGAGTGTAAAAGTAACAGAATTGAGTGGCATAGAGTTGCATAGAGTATCGTAGAGTCGCGTACTGTGTGGTAGAGAGTAGTAGAGTAGCGATGAGGTATGGAGGAGCGTAGAGTGGAGTGGCATAGAGTGGCTAAAGTGGAGTGTCATAGATTGAAGTGTCAGAGTGGAGTGGTGTAGCTTAGAGGAGAGTAAAGTGTCAGAGTGAAGTGGTCTGGAGCGGAGAAAAGTTGTATAGTGGCTCAGAGTGGAGTTGAGTGGCTGAGAGATAAGTGGCATAGAGTGGTGTAGCGTAGAGTGGCATAGAGTGGAGTAAAGTGAATTACATTGGAGTGGAGAAGAGTGGCATAGAGTGGAGTGGAATAGAGTGTCATAGAATGGAGTGATGTAGAGTGAAGGGGTGTAGAATAGTGTTGTAGAGCAGCATAGTGTAAAGTGTGTAAAGTAATGTAGGAGCTACATCTTCGTCAGAGTCCTACATTTCCACCTCAACACCCTCAACAACACTGCCATCCTCCTCGAAAGCATGAACAATATCAGCCTCACCCAACTAGTTACCAGCCACACTCACAACGCAGGACACATGCATGGCCCAATCTTCACGGCCAGTGACAGAGTCAAGTACAGTCATGTCGCAAGCTCACCTAGACTGACCACACCATTATCTACTTTGTCATCAGAAGACCCTCCCATTACTTCCACCAAGCCTCCCAGTTCCCCCCTCCTTAGCTGGGTCAAAGAGTCAGACAGGCAGTGAACCGATGCCCTCAACACTTCCCACCCTGATACTACATCAAACCTAGAACAGGCTGTCAAGAACGGCTTTGTCTGAATCACTGACTGCACCGACAGAGTCACCCCCACCAAGCCCAGCAAATGCAAAAGATCCACCAAAAAGAAAAGTTGGTACACTATGGAACTAAGGACCATGAAACGCAACTACAACCAACTAGAAAGGAAAGGATCACTAGCAAGGATTCCACAGACAGAGTCACCTTCAAGACAGCCCTCAACCACTACCACCAGCTCCTGAAGCAGATGAAGAACAACACCCTGGCAGAACGCACTACAGCCAACCCAAACCACTGCAAAGGTTTCTTCAACATCATCAGAGAGTTCTTCAACCCCTCAGCCACTGAAATCGTCAACACCCATTCCCAGCACGTTTGTGACACCCTGCAAACCCTTCCGCTGGCAACAATCAGCTCAAATTAGGCACTGTGTACAACTCATAATCAGGCCTTAACATGAGATTATCACTACCAACCTCCTGTTCTGCATTACAGACACCAATAGTTGGAAAAATAAGGTCTTTCCATATGATCTGCCCCCTACCCTTCGTGCTGATGAGCAGAAGCTTATACCTTCCTCTAAATCTCATAATTGAACAACCACCATCAACATCTATTACAATGGCATAATAATGGCTTAATAATATTATTTTTAAGAACATCAAAGCACTCTCAAGTGACCTTTCCATAACCAGGCTCTTAAGCCCACCTGCTCACAAACATGTGATGAATTATCCTACCACCCTGCTACTGTGCCTCCATGTAGTATTCTGGGTTAGTGTTTATGTTACTGCACTTCTCTGCTCCTAGCTTCTCAGCCAGTGTGAGTGTTCCAGTTTAGCATGTGAGTGTGATTGACATGGATGGAATGCTTGTGTGACTGGTATGAGGTTGGCAGTTGGAGTATGGGCTGAGTAGCTTGGAGGCTGCTCCTGGTGGGGCTGCTTGTTCCAGCATATTACTTCCTGTAAACTTATTTATGGCTTGATAAACCTACTTCAAATCTCAACCACGTCTGCCTCGGCTTCATCTTTGTATGTATGTAAGGACCTACAAACTACATTATTTTTGGCGACGATCTGGAGACTTTCCTGCGAACAGCAAGCCAATTAACAAGAGCTGGGAGTATCCTGCAATTTTTGTGGAACAAGCAATTAGTATCTGAAGAAGAAAGAAACTCATCATACAAGCGAAGTAGCCCCACCAGTGTCAAGAAAACCAGACAGCCCAAGATCAGTAGTGTCATGTCATCGCTTTTTCTTTAAAAAGAAGCTGTCAGAAAAGCCAACTTTGCAAACAAGGTTTCTGAGTAAAAATCAACAACAGATCTGCCTACGTGACGCAGAAGAAACAAAACCTGACATTGTGCCTTGAAAGCAACAAACTACATCTTCTGCCTATTTAGCAAGCAGTGTCAGAAAAGAACTTGCCTCTGGAACTAAGGTATTTTATGACTGACTGTGTTTATTGGCCGGTGAAGAGTTGCTTGACACGGACACACGCTGTAGTGTTGCTGACTGTCATCTTGTGCTCTCCTTTGTGCTAGCGCTGCACTTATGAGAGAATTTCTTGTACCATTTCACGCTCTTTTTGCGTGTCTTTGTCAGTTTCATCTGCACAGTTGAACAGTTTATTGGTTCAGTTACCAGTGTCTCTGCTAAAATTGGGGAAGAGCGACGCTTAGAGCAAACAGTAGGATTTTTCTTTGTCATTTACATCACATCGTATGTCATGTCAGCGTGACAGTTAAGTTTCCTTTCAAATTTCAAAGTGGCTCATGCAACTTACTTTGAGCGCAGTGCCGCACAGTGCTTTTATTCAGCCTGCTGTGACGTCTTCAGGTGTCTTCGTCATTTATGCTGCCTTAGGACGTTTTGGTGCAGGAGCGCGCCGTGAGCCACCCGGTTCGCGTCACCTGAGCGTGCCGCCATCTTCGGATTTCCATGAGCAGGTTTACTGTTTGTCTCCTGTACTCCGTGGTGTTCAGCCTGCAAATGTTTTGAATAACGTTTTATTTCTTCAGCCTCTGAACATTCTATCAAGCCAACGTTTCTTCAAAGATTCATCCGTCGGAGTCCTTGTTACCGCATTTTCAACCAAGCTTTTTGTTGGGGAACATATTTTCCATTTCAAGAAACGGGACATTTTACACTAGACTTTGTGCTAATATGCCTCGGATGTGTTTCTCCGAGGTGTTGTCTTTTGAGGGATTCTTCCTGCTTAGTTCTGTTTTGCCAGCTTCGCCAGCAAGGTACTCTTCTGCTAGCAAGATACTGTTACTCAATTTTATTGTTTTAGTCTCGTCTGCTGGTAACTGCATTCTCCTGCAAGCTCCGTTCAACGTGGAACACTACATGTTCAAACTCCTGCTTTTTGCTTCTTGTAATCCTTCACCAGAGGTTTACTTTGCCTATCTTCGTGCCACGTTTCTACTTTGTTCTGCTGCCATGTGGCATTTTATTGTACCTTACATCATGCCTGTCCATCATCTCGGTGACAGGCACACTTTTGACTGTGGTTAATTTATGTGCATATTTATAACTTACAGAATGTTCAATTTTGAAATGTGTAAGTAATGTGACATTTTACCTATGTTGGGTTCTCTCACCCTTATGTCTACACTGCATTACGCTTGTGTCACTTTTCATTTGTGGGTTCTCTCACCCTCTTCGTTTAGGGTTCACTCACCCTCATTTCAGTGCTTTAGTTTGGTACATGAGTTCTCCCACTCATGTTTGCGCATAGTATTAGTTAAGGGTTCTCTCACCCTCATTTGCGTTATAGTATCCCTGTTTTTAGGATGGGTTTAGGTCGCAACCCTATTTCCCCTCATGGTTTTTCCATATGTTAACCCTCATGTCTGGGTTATAGGGTCAAGTCTTTGTTTTCGACTTTACCATCTCTACCTCTGTTGGACACCTTTGTTGTACGTTTATTGCGTGATTGTCGCACTGTGCGAATTTCTCTTTTGTGTCCAGTGTGTAAGACGCCCTGTGCATCACATTTTCAGTGTTTGTTTGACACATTGTGCTGCACCTTTTCGTGCCGCTGGTGTTTTTGGGTATGTCCTTTTAACACTTTTGTCCATGGGTAGCCCCATATTTTAAGTGTTCCTCACTTGAGGAGTGGAAATTTTGCCACATTGTGCTGCACTATTTTGTGCTGCGTGTATTCTTAGGTATTACCTCTGTTACACTTTCATTCATGGATAGCCCCATATTTTGAGTATTCCTCACATGAGGAGTGGAATTGTTTTGCCACATTGTGCTGCACTTTATCGTGCTGCGTGTGTTTTCTTGGGTTTGTCCCTGGTTACACCTTCGTTCATGGGTTAGTCCCGTGTCTTCTTAGTTCCTCTCTTGAGGAGTGGTTTTTGTTTGCCACAGTCTACCTTTGTGAAGACGTTTTCTTCATGTTAGGTCTTCCTCACTTGTTGTTTGTGAGTTTGTCTCTCATATTTCATTTTTCTTTTTCTTCAGTATTAAAGGAGGAGGATGGTGTCAGTGTTAGTGTCTACTGTCTCTTTCTTGGCTTTTTTCTGTTTACCCTCTCGTGGTGTGAAGTCCTTCTCATCCCTGGGTTTACGGATAAATATTACGATTGTTTACTCTGTTTGTGGGTTGTTTTCTTCTTCGCTCTCTGGTTCTCTTTTGTTTTCCAATTCGAGAGGGAGAGGATGTGTAGTATTCTGAGTTAGTGTTTATGTTACTGCACTTCTCTGCTCCTAGCTTCTCAGCCAGTGTGAGTGTACCGGGTTAGAATGTGAGTGTGATTGACTTGGATGGAATGCTTGTGTGACTGGTATGAGGTTGGCAGTTGGAGTATGGGCTGAGTAGCTAGGAGGCTGCTCTTGGTGGGGCTGCTTGTTCCAGCATATTACTTCCTGTAAACTTATTTATGGCTTGATAAACCTACTTCAAATCTCAACCACGTCTGCCTCGGCTTCATCTTTGTATGTATGTAAGGACCTACATACTACACTCCACTTCATGTTCCTCCTTCTCTTTACTCTCCTGATGACTAAGTATCATCACCTTTCCCATCTAATGCCATAATGTGTGTTTTTATTGATGCTCTATGGAGCAGTTAAGACTACCCGTGACCTCCATTACCATATCTGTCTTTCAGTCATCACCAATGCCTGGTTCAGTTACTCCTCCGCCCCAGATATGGCCAACT
Source organism: Lissotriton vulgaris (assembly GCF_964263255.1). Lineage (NCBI taxonomy): Eukaryota > Metazoa > Chordata > Amphibia > Caudata > Salamandridae > Lissotriton > Lissotriton vulgaris. The sequence continues at coordinate 14,037 of NW_028241520.1, forward strand.
TCTTCCACTGTATATATTTAATCCTGATGACAAACAAAGACAAGGGAAGATTTGGCTGCATATCATAGATCCATTTGTGACTGCCTAGGAGCTCCTATTCCACCATATGATTCATGCACTTGTCTACCACTCCCATGTTGTTTCCATGCCCCTCGTTGCTTCCCACACCTGCGTGTTGCTCTGTCTTGTCATGTGCTTCCCTGTGCTTCTGTGCTCGCCCTATGCTTGTTTGTCTGCACTTGTGCTCCTTTGCCCCTCTAGTATTGTTTCTGTCCTCCATGTTGCTTTCACATGACCAGCATCCCCTGTTTTGCTTCCCAGTCCACTCTCATCCCCTGCTTTGCTTCCCAGTCCACTCTCATCCCTGTTTTGGTTTGGTGCTCCTCCCTGGCATTGTTTTCCTTGTTACTGGTCTGACGTGGATCGCTAACCATAAATAATTTTAAAAGCCTGCACCATTTTGTAGGCAGGCATGTGTGATGCACGTGACTAAAAAATGATGCGGAGGGGCACCTCAAGAAGTTGTTTAAAAAAAAACCTTTAGCCATGCTGCAGGGCATCAAGGGCGATGTTCAGCATGGATACAATCCAGCAGGTACCAAAGGAGGGACCAATTTGATTTGCCAATGCTTATTTTTTTATTTACAGCTGATTAATGTTTCCTTGCAATGAAATAGGTAATAATACTCACAAACAGCACAAATATCCATTATCCACATGATATAAGTAATTGTTGATGAATTAGCAGAAACAGAAACAACACAGTAAAACCTGATTGTAGATTTCAGTGCTAATGGGAGATAGGAGTGACCTTTTTACTTATCGATTCTAGTGCTAAAATGGGAACAATATGCGTATGAGGTCACTTTAGTACTATTGCATCGGACAAAATGTCCCAGAAAGAGGTTTCATTAATCTCTGTTTATCTTTTTCACACCATTTGATCTATCCTGTTGAATGACATATTTTAAAACGAATAAGCACTTTTAAAATGATTTCTTAGTTTGTACTTTAGTTGTTTCCTCTGGATATTTGTGGCCTATATTCTGGAAACTATATTAGAGTTAATTAGTTATGTTTTTTTGTATTTTTTTTTACAAATGACAATTACAAATAATAACATTGACATTTGTAAATCACGTTCATGAGTAGGTTTGTAGGTTGGTAGGTAACACATTACATTATGAAATACTAGGCATTTACTATTTTTTGGAGTCTCATTGGTGTACAGTGACAATAAAATAAAGACTTTTTTGTGCAAAGTAACATTAGTGATTTCCTGCCTGCATTACACTAAACATTGCTTTCAGCTCTTCGCCTTTCAAATGTTGATGTTGCAGGCGCCAATGTGTGTCCCCGGCTGGGGGAAGGGAGAGGTGTTCCTTTAGTGCTGGCCTCACCCGTTGACTTTGAACTCCGCTTCCAGCCACGGAGGTGAAAAACAAAGAGGTCATTTACATATGTTCACACCTCGTCAGGTGGGTCACTTGGAAACCTTCCTGCTGCTAATCCCGGGCTCTCTTCCCTCCTGTTCTGAGGACGCTGCAGGTTGTCCTTTCTAAACTTTGCTAGACAGCTTTTTGCAGGGCCTTTCCTTATACTGTGCTCAAAATGCAAAGTTTCCGTCTTTGTTTTAATGGAGATGGGGGAACAGAAGTAATGTGAATAGCCCTCAATGCCTTTTCATTTAATTTTGTTTATTATAAGTAAATCCAAAGGCCCTTTTTTCTTTGTTTTTAAGGGGGGAAATACTATGGCGAGTCTTTAATTGTGCAGTATAGATTTAGGAGCAGCGAAAAAATGTGTATTGATTTTGTCTTGTATTGCATGCGCATTGCGCCTCTTAAAAAACGACTTTGTTTGATATGCAGAGAGAGGCATGAAGGCTTTGCCCTCTCTCTAACATTCCAGCCCCTGATGTGCCCATGACGGGCTTCCTTTGCATTAAACTCTCCATACTACCAAATCTGAGGTACACTGTTTCATTGCTGAAGAGAGACGAGCTAGTGTGACTGTCAAAATAATGAAAAACCAGTTTATCACCTTGTGAGTCCTAGAAGCATTTTAGAAGCTTTGAAAATCTGTAAGGTATTTTATGAGACCTATGTCAGCGTCTGCATCACGGGACAGCAGTGCATGATTGATGCACTCAATATCGCAATATGTACAGGGGTGCAACGCCCATTGGGTTGAAGGGGCTTCAACCCCCTGTCAGCTGCCGTAAGAGGGGCCAATTGGACTGCAGCAGACGGACCAAAGGTCACTCATCTTGCTTGAAGACGGAGAGCCCTTTATAACTTTACTGGCCTCCGTTTAGTTCCTTTTTATTTGTTCATTGCTTCCCTTTATAATAAACAGCCAAGTGGGCTACATAATGTGTCCTGGCGTCTTGGGTTCCGCAAATTTAGAACAAACAGCAGGTGTAGGCATCTGACCTGTGTTCCGTGCCTTGCAGGCGCCCATTAAAAGAAAAGCAGAACAGGGAGGTTACTAACAGCATGGCATGACATGGCATGACATGGCAAAGCGAGCTATGATGCCATTCTGGAAAGAGGTTTGCTTTCCAAAGACAAAGAACAGTGCCTGTCACATTAGAAAAACATCTTACTAGTAGTCTGTATGTCTGTTTTAGTAATGCAAGGAGAAAGAGAATCATAACTCACAGCACTATTTTGACTTGAACTGTACAACATATATTTTACAATGTGGCATTGGGTTGTATATAATAGTCATGGTATGATGTTACATATAGGTCAGAAGTGCCCACTATCGCATGTTTTTCAAAATGCATGTAATGTGTGCATACAGATGGCCCTTTTGCATAGAGATGGCCTGTATCCTGAGTAAAAATTGGACGTGAGGGTCTTGTGTACAAGAGCCCCACGAGAAACCAGTGGGAGGTCGGTCTGAAGAAGAATGTACCTCTACTGTAGTTTTGTTCTCCCTGTAAGGCATTTTATGCTCAAACTAGTGTCCGGTGGGCACAAATTTAAAAAAATTTGCACTCATGAAATGCCAAGAAATTTGGCAGAATTTGCTAAAACACAACATTTGTGAATTTCAGAAGAGTTGGTCTATGTAACAGAAAGTTTGGCAAGTTCTAATATGGGTAAATGGTCCATTAGTGACTTTTGCAGATATCTCTGTCTACCCTATATGGCACAATTATTAATATCAGCAGGGGATTCACAGCCTATCATGTTCTTGAATTTATGAAACCTGTATCCATGAACGTGTGGTAGAAATCTGCTAAAGCAAGTGCTACATAAAGCACAAATCACCATAATTGTGCAATAAAGAAACATGTGTCTTTGAACGTTGATAATGTAACAAGACCAAAGTACAAGACATAACAACCACTGGCAAAGCAAATAGGTCTGGCGTTGGCCACCAGCCTTTTGACTTTGTAAATGCTTGTTTTGTTTTGTCACTTTTTTAATGAAACATTTTGTTGGGGTAGGTGCTGGAGAATCCTTAATATATATAATAACAAAATTGGTTAACAGCTAATCTTTGTAGGTCTCCAAACCACAAATCGCCCTAGCAATTCCTGGCAGTGAATGGAACAACTGTGATAGAGCACAATGCCGATGAACGCAGTGAAGTCAGCCAATGGCTAAAGTGGGCTGACCCATTGTTCATGCTCTATGCTATGGGCACTCACAAACATTTTCCTGGGGCACACAAAGTTTGGTCTTTGGGGTGACCGAGGGCTGCACTGATGTCAGCAGGGGGTGTAAAGTCAGTATATTGGAAGCAAAGCATATATCATGGCTAAACTCAACTGCGTAATGTGAAACTAGAACACATGGGATGAATCCCGGCTTCTCCACGTGACCAAATTGTGTGACCCTGGGCAAATGTTTAATTAAATTGACCTCATTTTCTTCATTATCACATATAAGAGGAAGTCAAAATACTCAACTTCAAGATGCGTACTGTTCAAAACCATTTCCTGTGCTTGGATGTAATCACTGATGGCATTGTTGTCAGGATGGGAGGGGGAAGCATGAACGTTTCTAACTTCATGTTTGAAAACCATCACTTTAAGAAAAATACTTCTGAGTGCACTGCTATAATTTGCTTTACTAAAGTGATGTGGTTCTACAGGTCAATGAAATACACTTTTTGAATTTTGAAAAGACTATTGTATATTTACATAATTGCTGTTGTTAAAAATGAAGGTGTTCCTAAAGTTAAGGGCCTAGTTACTTCCTTTCCTTAACTGCTAATAAGCTTTAAATAAGTGCTGGTTGGATATTTTAAAAAAGTTTGTTAGTGCTGAGTCGAGTACACAGCAGCTCAGTGCTGATGCTTCCCACGGGGCCACATGTAAAGGTCAGGAGGGCTGCATGCGGCCGCCGGGCCGTACTTTGAGAATCACAGCTCTATGCTATAGTGAGCGGAAGAAATGAGAATGAAACAGACCAATAGATGAAGAGAGTTGTCTGAAAGCCCCTACGAGTAAGTATTTTATGTATACATTTTAGTAAAATCAAAAGGTGTTGGCTAACGCTGGACCTAAAAAAAAAAGAAAATGTTTAATAAGAATTGAAATATATCAGATAAAGCGCATAAAAATAATGTGCATGGTAAAGTCGTTCTCTGCTGAACATTGAAAATTAGGGATTCGAAGAGCACTGCTATAAGGTATATTCAAATGATTACCTTAGAAAATGGAGGTGATTAAAAGAAAAGAAGTACAGGGCACAGGGGAGAAAGAAAAAACAGGAAGAGAGATAGAGGAGGGTGAAAGAAGAAAGAGTTGAATATAATTAAAAATGATATAAAGAGGTAGAGAAAGATGGAAAAGGAATGAGGAAAGTGATGGGATGTGAAGAAACAAGGTGAGGGAGAGAAAGAAATAAGAGAAGGACGCATACAGAAAAGAGCACCCAAGGTGCGATAACAGAATATGTTGGAGAGAGGAGCGAACAAGGGTAAGAACAGAAAGGCAAGAAACAAAATTGTAAGTGAAAGAAAGCGGGGCTACAGGAACAATGAGATAGAAATATAGAGGACATACATAAAGTGTAAAATGGGGAAAAAGGAGAGCGAAAAAGTCAGAGAAGGAAGGGGCACAGAAAAGAAAAAATATTGAGCTACAGGTAAGAATGTTTTGTAGAAAGAGAAGAATGATTAGTACAGCAGCCTAGAGGTTTAGGTTTAGGGGATTTATAAAGTGCATGGCTGCCAAAGGGCTTCCCAGCGCTGCAGAGAGGAGGCAAGGAGGTATGGAGGAACCCTCACGGGAAGAGCCAGGTCTTGAATTTTTTCCTGAAACTACATTCGTCCTTTGAAAGTCTTAATTCAGTGGTCATTGAGTTCCAGAGTTTTGGGACCGAGTGAGAAAAAGATCTTTCTCCCCATCTAGATCTCTTTATCCTTAGTGTGTTCATGAGGAAGTCCGATGAGGACCTGAGGGACCTGTTGGGGACATTTGAGGAGGCGAGGGACTTTAACAGGGCTGGACCCGTGCCATGTATAACTTGATGGGCTAGGCAAAGGGCTTTAAATCGGACCCTGAATTGAATAGGTAGCCAGTGGAGCTTTTTCAGCGAGGATCTCTCTGACTCCTGCTAAGGTATAAATAGGAGCATCCTGGCTGCAGCGTTTTGGACAACTTGTCACCTGTTGACTACGTATTTGGGTGCCCCTAGATACAGGGAGTTACTGTAGTCCAATCGTGAGACCACTTATGCCTGAATCACCGTTCTCCAGGCCTGTTCTGGGAGGAGGTCTATAATCTTACGTGTCATACGTAGAACACTGCAGCAGGTAGCAGATAGCTTTTCTGGTTGGGTTTCCATAGAAAGATTATGGTCCAACCACATCCCCAAATTCTTAATGGAGGGCTTAGGAGCGGGGGTGCACCCCAGTTTTCAGGCCAGATGATCCAGTTCCAAGGCCCTGTGCAGATGCCCAGGAAAATAACCTCTGTTTTCTCGCTGTTAAGCTTTAGGCTACAGTTGGCCATCCAACTTGCTATCTTTTCCATGCATGGAACTAGCTGCAGATGATTGGAGTTCGTCGCATCAGACACTGAGACTATTATTTGTGTTTCATCAGCTTGGAAAAGAAAATATGAGAGGGACCCCTTAAGCTTATCAAGGGAATTGATCCCACAGTCAAATGGTACAATGAATACTATAATTCACAGTGCATTAAATTATAAAGAACCACATAGTATATTACAAAGGCATTTTAATATTAAAAAAAAAAAATCATTACACTTTTAAAATCTCTTGCACGGACTACACCGTTAACCTGGTTAGATCATACGACTACAGCCATTTGTCTCATCACCTCGCCCCATAATATGTGGAGTCCCTCAGGGCTCGGCCCTTGGCCCCACTCTTTTTAATGTTTATCTCTCACCACTGGCCCCACTCATTGAACATTACAATGTTAGTATCATCTCTTATGCTGATGACACTCAGCTGATGTTTTCCTTCAAGGATCATTCAGAAGCAGCCTTCACCAAACTTCGGGACTGTCTAGCTGATATATCCACCTGGATGACCAGAAACTGTTTACGGCTTAATGCCGAAAAAAATGAAGTTCTTTTTTTTAATCAACCATCACCCCCTAGATCAGACCTCTGGTGGCCGTCGGTACTCAATCCAGCTCCCTGTCCTCTTCCATCAGCAAGAAATCTGGGCTTTAAAATCGACGAGACTCTGTCATATGAAACCCAGATAGCTCAGGTTTCATCTACGTGCTTTTGGAAACTAAAAGCTTTACGTAAATTTCTTCACCTGCTTCCGGTCGAATGTAGGAAAACGATTGTCCACGCATTAGTGACATCCCAATTAGACTACGCTAGCAGTCTATATCTAGGCCTGCCAGCCTACATGTACAGAAAGCTGCAGACAACACAGAATGCAGCTGCAAGGCTTCTTAAAAAACATTCTCTTAAGACATCACATCTCGCCAAATCTGCGTACCCTTCACTGGCTACCAGTAAGAAAACGCACAGAATTCAAGGCACTCATTCTCACTTACAGAGCAATTAAAGGCATTGGCCCGCACTATTTAAGAAAACGCATTCAAAAACTAAGACACACGAGAAACTTAAGGTCAAACTACCAAGAACTTCTTGTTATCCCCCGCTTTTCCAAAGCCAGAATGGGTGGACGGTCCTTTTCAGTAAAAGCAGCCTCCCTGTAGAATTCTTTACCGCGACAAATCAAATTGGTCCCATCCTAAGCCAATTTCCGTAAGTAAGTGAAGACGTGGCTCTTCAGTCATCTGTAGTTCTGACGGGCCCCACCATGCAGACCTACCTTTCTCCTTTCTCTGCTCAGCGGCGGGACACTCCCGTCGGTGGTAGCCGTGTGCTCTATAAGATACATAATAATAATAAAATAAATAGAGCATGGACACATGCATTTTTGGGTAGTCCCATGGAGATTAAATGATTTTCCCAGAATCACCGATGTTGAGCCGACGCCAAGGCTCGTTTTTCTTGTTACAAGTAATATCCTGACTTCATGAGATATTTAGATGTAGGTTTTTACATTAGATGGCAGCAAAAAAGTTGAATCCACGGCTGAATACCTGAGCTATTACTTAATTGTATGTTTACCAATGCTTATATGAGTTTGAATATGTCTTTGATACAAACCACTTCTGGTTCAAAATCCCTCATCCAGGGCTGACTGGCCTCTTTTTAGAGATCAGATTGCTAGACGATGATGAAAACATTCTGTTTGTTCTGCCTGAGTATTCAACTGAATGTCAGAAGTGCTGGAAATGCAAACATAAGAGCTTTGCATTGTGTTTAGCACTTTGTGACTAAAGTCTTGTAGTGTCATTTGATCAACCATACATTTACATAACTCGTTTGTACAAGATCGTATGGTGAAACTATAAATCTCTTTAACAAGTAGTTTGAAATTGGTGTATCTCCATGTTTCCTCTGTCAGCAATTCAGTGTGTTTCACCTCAGTACATACACATATTTTAAGGCAAATGTTAACAGAATTATTGCCAGTAGCAGTCATGTTTTGGATTAGGTGATGGTGTTTTGTTACTTGGTCAGTTTTTATGCTGCTCTGTTGTCTGCCCTTTTTGAATATTTCTTTGTTTTTCCTTTCTAGTGAGGTTTTTTTTAATTATGTAAAGCACTGTTATTTTAATATGTGTTAATAATGGTGATAGAGGAATACACTATTAGTATTAAAAATATATAATATTTGGAACAGATTAAAGGTCCTACCAGTGGTAGGTCTGCGTTTCCTGCTCAAGACTCCATCTTGGATGATTTATTTTTTTGTAGCTCTGCCAGAGTTGCCAACCGCTCATGTGTCCTCTCATCTCGTAAACCTTGACATATACCACAGCTTCACACTTCGGAGAGATCTACTCTGTATTATACTATTTGCTAGCACTCCACTTTGAGACCCAGGAGAGCTTAAGTGTAAGATCACTGTCCAACAAGAAATACCAAAATTCAGAACAGCCCGGATACTTATCCATTTCTTGTTGAGGTCAGGGTGACCATCTGTAATGCCCCGCCGATCCAGCTAAAAATGCCCTTCCAGACATAGTGTGAAACAAGTATCGGCAATGCAATAGGTCTCACATTTACGCGAGTGTCAACCATTGGCATTGTAAATGACAATTCCTTCTATTGATGTTTTTGTTTTTTAAAACACAAATAAAAGTCAATATAATTTACAATGCCAATAGCTTAAACTTTCACCAATCCAAGATCGATTGCATTTCAAATGCTTGTCTACATTAGCAGGCATTTTAATATCTTAGAAAATGGGTATCTAATATCTATGTGTTGCTCATGTTATTATCTTCCAATTTTGTGTAACACTACTTACATATAACTTGCTGTATAGACAAATCAAACCATCCCTACACCAATAAATACACTGGTAGCTTTTGCCAGTTATCATGGTATACTTTTTCACTGTTTAAATATATGCCACTCACAAACCCACTCACACACCCACAGAAACACTCACACACCCAGTTATAAACCTATACAGCCTCTCACACACACACTCACCAACCAATACAGCAACTCACACACCCACTCATTGACCTATACAGCCACTCACACACCCACCCTGATAGGCTAAAGGTTACAGCTAGAAAAGAAATGAAAAACCTTAGAAATTCACTGAAAAAAACAAAGGTTACAGGGTTCTCATAGTTAGGAAACAGTATTAAAAAACCTTAGAAATTCTATGAAAAACCGAAGGTTACTGGGACTTATAGTTAGGAAATAGAATGAAAACATCCTTAGAAATTCACTCAAAAAAAGGTTCCAGGGATGCTATAGTCACATATTACATCACTCATGACATGGTCAGTGACATCACTGATGACATCTCAAATTACATCACTGATTACATCATCCACAGAATCACTCACACCCCATACAGCCTCTTACAAACCCACACACACTCCAACACAACCACTCACATACCCACTCACAGATCCATACAACTACTCACACAACCACTCACTCATCCATGGAGCCACTCACAAACCCACTCACTCCCTCATACAGCTACTCACTCAACCACTCACTCATCTAAGAAGCCACTTACAGAGTCATACACTCACCTGACAGATAATCACACACCCACTTAATCACCTATACAGCTACAAACTCACACATAGTTACTCACCCACCCACGTATTCCTCTATACAGTCTCTTAACACAGCCACTCACTCACCTATACAACAACTCACACTCAAACACCCACACAACCACTTACATACTCATTCACACATCCATATAAGCACTCACACATCCGCTCCCTCACTCATACAGCAATTCACAGACACTCACTCTCTATAACAGCCATTCACACACCAACTCAAATAAACAAACACACACTCAAACAGCCACTCACTCACCCATACAGCCACTAACACACCCTGTTACTCATCAACGAGTGAGAGTGAGTAGATGGATCCAGCGGTATCAGTAACAGATGCATTTGAGTAGATGGGTCTAGGTGTTATCAGTAACAAATGAGTGTGGGTAGATGGAAGCAGGCATTATCAGTAACAGATAAGTGTGTGTAGATGGGCCTAGGTGTTAGCAGTAACAGATGAGGGAAGGTAGCTGAGGCTAGGAGTTATCAGTTACAGATTAATGTGGCTATGTGGACTAGTCATTATCAGTAACAGATGAGTGTGGGTAGATGGATCTAGGCATTATCAGTAATACATGAGTGTTGATAGATGTTTCAAAGACTTATAAGTAACGGATGAGTGTGGGTAGATGGATCAAAGCGTTATAAGTAATAGATGAGTGTGGGTAGATGGCTTTAGGCATTATAAGTAAGATATGTGTGTTGGTAAGTGCATCTAGGTGTTATCAGTAACTGGTGCATGTAGGTAGATGGGTCTAGGGGTTATCAGTAACACATGACTGCGGGTAGATGATCTAGGCATTATCAGTAACAGTTGCACGTGAGTAGAGGGGATCTAGACATTATCAGTAGCATATGTATGTTGGTAGATGCATCTAGGTGTTATCAGTAACCGATGAGTGTGGGTAGATGGGTCAAGGCATTATCAGTAACAGTTGAGTGTGGGTAGATGGGTCAAGGCATTATCAGTAACAGATGAGTGTGGGTAGATGGGTCTAGGCGTTATCAGTAACAGATGAGTGTGGGTAGATCGGTCTAGGCGTTATCAGTAACAGATGAGTGTGGGTAGATGGGTCTAGGCATTATCAGTAACAGATGAGTGTGGGTAGATGGGTCTAGGCGTTATCAGTAACAGATGAGTGTGGGTAGATGGGTCAAGGCATTATCAGTAACAGATGAGTGTGGGTAGATGGGTCAATGCATTATCAGTAACAGGTGAGTGTCGGTAGATGAATCTGGTAGTTATCAGTAACAGATGAGTGTGGTAATGGATCTAGGTGCTACCAGTAACAGATGAGTGTAGGTAGATTGAGTTAGGTCTTATCAGTAACTGATCTCTGTAAGTTGTCTGTATTGCAAGGAGAGAATGTAGTGCAAGCATCAAGTTTCAAGAGTCATGTGACAGTCAGTGAAGTAGTTTGGTTTCAGTCAGACAAAGAGTGCCTGGCCAGGCTGAGAATTTTTAGTAGCATATCACTGAGAGACCCTTGGTATTCAGATCAGTGAGTGTGGTGAAGAAGATCAGAGCACTGCGTGAATTTACTTTGTTCATCCAGATGTTCAGTTGGGCGCATATGTTAGACGGACCGGGAGGGTCGGCCGAGATTACGGGGAGAGGTCTCCAGGGAGAGCCGTCTCCAACGACTGTACAGACAAGTAACTCCCCCCCCACAGACGGACACCACACAAGGTTGAAGGTTAACGAGACTTTATATGCAATTCTTAGGTTACGATGGTATGATACAAGGAGGTCTGGACTCAGGGGTCCCCTCGGTTCTGATCTCTGGCTGAGGGAAAGGGTAGCGGGACAGTCTTCTCTCGACTCCAAGATACAACTGCCTTCCTGCTCTGGAGCTGCCCCAGTTATAGGGCTGGTGTGCTTTGATGTCCGGACCCTCGCACTTGGAGGTCGGGAGGTCCGGGATGAGGGAGTCCAGACACCCAGCAGGGGGGTGGAGCCAGCGCCCGGGGAGGCGATGGGCGAGCGGCCCTGGGCGGGGGAGAGCCATCGGCACCTCTTTCTCCCATTGACTTGCCAAGTAGCCCGCTCACCTCCTGGGAGGAGGGTGGTGCCGGAATGTCTGAGGCCGGGCTAGGCCCAGGGTTGAGGTCGATCGGGGGCCAGGCGGCCTCGTGGTGAAGTGTCCAAGATGGCGGCCCGGGCTGGGCGCGTGGGCCGGCAGTGGATCGGACCCACGAGGTTAACATGTTCGAGGGCCGGGGTCCCTGGTTGAGCCAGGGGAGAGCGGCCCTTCATGTGGCCTGTCCAACAGCATACATTTCTGATGAGCCACCATCCTAAACCCCACAGATTTAGGGAACTGGCACCAGTAGCCAGCACCCAGTAAGAAAGTCATTAAATTGTTTTCTGTCTTCTTTGCCACAGTAGTTGCACAATGTGGTTTAGCCTCTCACAGAAACTCCCACGTTAAAAGTTAGCATACTAGCCTCCCATCCCTCCAATATGGCCGACATCCACTGCCCTCTATAAAGTGGAAGTTCACCAATAGCACATCCTGTTTTTTTTGTTTCTGAAAAACCTTGAGTCGTGATTCTGCAACCAGCTATACATGTACGTGTATTTGGGCTGAGGTCTGGCTGTAGACGACCCAGTTGAGCCTAGCAAATCGAGGTCTGGCGCTAGCAGACAATACTCTGGTCTTTGTTGTTGTTTTACCTGGTTTATGATGGTCCTATGCGTGATCGGCTACCGCAGTGTTGTTGATGTGCATGGCCCCAGGCATTTCCAGTTGCCTGATTGAGGTCCTACTGAGTGAATCCAATGGCACTTGTGTGTGTTCCCACCCCGCTTTCACTGCATCTTTGATAGCTCAGTTTAGGGCTGAGGTCAGTGGTAGCATCTCTGGCATCCTTGGGTCGTTGGTTCATTTCTGGCTCAAAGGAGTAGACAGCTTAGAATACCAGGTGCTGTAGGGTTATCAGGTGTGGTATCGTCATTGTCAGAGAGGGTTCCTGGAGGGTGCTCGCTGATCAGTGAGGGGAGCTCTGCTTAAGCATTCTGGCTTGTCCTGTTTCCTTCTGAAGGATGAAGGTCTGTCTAAAGCTGAGTCCCCTATGCCCAGCAGTTGGTAGTCTAGTGCTAGTAGCAGCCCCTGCTCTGGTCTTTTGCTTTTTCCTGCTTTGTAGCAGGTTCATGCTGGTGCTGTTACCACTGATTTGTTAAATCACGCCCGGCCCCAAGTATCTCCCATTACTTGATTGCGGTCCTGGTGAGCAGTCCTGTGGGCACTTGTGTCTGTTCTGGCCCTGCTTTGACTAGTGCAGTGTGTTTACTGCTGGTCTCTCTGCTTGGGTGAGTGCAAGCTGACTGACTAGTACTGTGTCCCGTTGACGGATGGGAACGTGGGGATTGATTGGAGGTGCTATGCCTGTGTAGTTTGAGACGCTGTCTCTTCTTTCCATGGGTTGGGGATTACATTCTTCCTTGTCTGGATGCCTTGCTGATCTCTGCTTCTTTTTCGACTGCGGCACACCAGGTCTGAGTGGTCTGCAGTGTGTTATAGCTTCATAGTGTCTTGGCAACCCACAGGTAGTCTTGTCTGGTCTGCCGCTGGCTCTGACTTTCGTTGGGGTGCATTTCAAGTCATTGGTCAGGTTGGTGTTCGTACCGGTGGCCCGAGGGGTGGCTTGCACAGTGGTGTCCTCCGGTGGCTCATTGACTCTGTCTCCAGTACCTTTTTTCTGCTTCCCTCGTGGCGCCTCCTTGGTCACGTCTTCGTATGTGTCTATTGCTCAGTCGTGTCCTTTCCCACTGGTTGCTGAGTTCTTAGGATTGCACTCTGGGTTCTCCGGTGACAGTGCTGTTGTGGGAGATTTTGGTTGGTGGTTGGATGAGGTGATTCCATTTTCTGCCATCATTTCCATGTTGTACCATCCGACATTGTGCCCATGGATTTGATTTGAAATTCGTAGAGCACAAACAATTACCCAAAGGCATCAACGTGCTGCAGACGACCGTCTAGAGTAACCCTGCTATACCTATAGATGAAGGGAGATAATCTGTAAGGGGCATAGCCAGGTCGTGAGTGCCTTCCTGAAGGGCATCAGCAGAGATATGCCCTGAGGCTTTGTGGAAGGGAATTCCAGAGTTGGCGGGCCGCAATTGAAAATTCTCCATCCCCCATTTAATTATTTTAGTTCTCGGCACCATGAACTGGCATTGATGCGCTGATCGCAGGTTTCTACCTGTAATGTACCAACTAAACAGAGCTTCTATTCTTAGTGGACAGGGGAGATAGAGAGCCCTGTGCACAATGCATAGAGAATCAAACGTATTGTGCTTTCTAATCGTCAGTCACTGCAAGGCCTCCGGTCCCATGACAGCAGACTGGCGCCTGGGGATGTCTTGAATTAACCTGGCAAGCACGTTTTGTACCACCTGGAGTCTATGCTGAGTGCTCTTTTTGGAGTCCAAGTATAGTGAGTTGCAGGAATCCAGTCTGGACAGTACTCGGGCAAGAGCGACCTGCTTATGGGCTGACTGCTGATTTTCTCAAGCATCCCTATGATCCGGATGCTGGCTGCTACCATACAATTCGCCTGGGAATTGAGGTTGATTTCTGTATCCACCAGAACACCAAGGGTTTTAATCTTATTCCCCAGAGTCGGGCAGGTTCCTAGTGATTTTTGTCAGCAGCTACTATTCCAGCTGGGCGAGACTGCACCAAAAGTCAGCACCTAGATCTTTTCCCCATTAGGCTTCAAATAGATCGGGTCTTCCAGTCTGCCACTGCAGACATACATTGTGAGTCATTATCGGCTGGTGAGCATGAATTCTAGGGGAATGACACAATAATTTGAGTGTCATCAGTATGTGACACTGCATTCACCCCAAATGCTTGAATTATTGCCGCAAGTGGGGCCAGATAAAGATTAAAGAGCGTGGGGCTCAGTGAGGAGCCCTGCAGCCCTCCACGTGGCAGGGAAAGAACTCTGAGCAAAAGGGCTGTACCTTCACCTTCTGAGATCTATCTCTACGGAATGAGGACAGAAGGGCCAGGGTTGATGAGAGATACCCAGGCCCTGGAGTCGATGCAACAGCAACAAAGGTGAGATGGAATCAAATGCCACTGATAGATCCAAGAGTATCAGAGCCACACCCTGCCCTTCATCCACAAACCGCTTGCTGCAGTCTGTAGCTGAGATCAGTGCGGTCCCTATCCCATGATGTTCCCTAGAGAGGAACTGAGAGTCATTCAGTCAATGCTGCTGTTCTGCAATTTCTGTCAGATGTATATTAAGGCGCTTCTCAAGAATCTTTGATGAACAGGGAAACAGAGAGATAGGACGATTTTTGCAGTCTGTGCTATCCAGATTTTTTTTTTAAGGAGGGGGCTAATAATTGCTTCCTTCCAACTCCGGGGATAAGATCCGGAGGTGAACACTGTATTGATTCAATTAGAAAGCAGATGAGCTATCGTGCTGGAAGCCAGGAGAGCTTCACTCTGTCGCGCATCAATAGCTGCTGCCTGCCGGGAGAGGTGGCTGGCGGGGAGAGGATCCTGGCGACGAGAGAGAGCGAGGTGAGACCTGAAATGGAGGCATTGTGACGGTCCCGCGAGCCGCCATCTTGTCGATCGCGGCGGCCCTCGCTCGGCTCCTTGGCCCTGTGATCCGGCAACGCTCTGGCGACGCTGCCTGTTCCCGGCTCGGGTACACTCTGCACGCGGGGGGCAAGTCGCTGCTGTAGCTTCGATTCACCGCCTGATGAACCGTCGATGTGCCATCCTGGAGTATGCCGCTGTTTGGTGATCTGAAGACCCGTGATGCTTGGTGCTCCTATACAGTACCCCGCATCGGGGCCTGAGGTGAGGAGGTCGTGCGTGACACTACAGACAGAGCACACAACCTGTGGTAGGGATATCATGTCCCCCCTGCTCCATGATTTTGGGAGAGAGATATGAGCGATTAACCTGATAGTGGGACCCTTTCTCAGTGTTGTACCCTGCATAGGTGATTACACAACGTGGCCCTGTATCCTTGCTATTCTGCCTGCTCCTTCATACCACTAGCAGGGAACCACCTCTGCTGCGGGAGGCCAGGGGAGCTGCGGTTGCTGACGCCGCCCCTGGCGACCGGCTAGACCTAGGTGCACCCACATGTTAAATAACAACGGAGGAGCCTAGTAACTTAATACTGGACCCCGAGGCCTGCGCCACGCTTTGGCCTGTTCTGTTAACTCCTGAGTGTGAAACTCGCATCGCTGGCCAAGCAGCGTGGAATCCCTCTCGCTCTAGCTTCCCTCCCCTGGCGCAAACTCGATACTGCAGGTTCTGTTTTGTATATATCAACCATGGGCAAGGCCGACACCCGCCAATCCAAAATTACTTTTGAAAATGAGCGACCGGTAAAACCTGGTGTGCAGGACTTGGAAACTCGTGGAGCTACAGGGGGGCGTAGACGACGATGGTACTCAAGGTGAAGATCTCAAGTCCCTGATGCTACAAATGCGCAACAGTTTGCGAAACATTGATACTAAGCTGGACACTTTGACGTTACAACTCGACTCTGTCAAAGCTCAGGTAACCACTCATGAAACGCGATTAGACTGCCTTTAAAACCGCCATACTGAACAACACGAATCCCAGCGGGAAACCAGGGAGCAGATAATGAGTATGGGAAAAGAACTGGAGGCCCTGCGCGCGAAGGCGGATGATTTGGAAGCGCGCTGATGACGCAGTAATATCCGTATAACGGGCATTCCGGAAACTACAGCGATACCGAAGATGGAAACTTTTGTATCGGACCTCATGCACGATCTCTTTGACCCCCATCTGTTCCCTGTATTTTAGGTAGAGCGAGCGCACAGGGCCCTGGGGTCTAAGCCACCGGTGGGAGGTACGCCACGTCCTATTCTCGCTAAATTCTTGAACTACCAGGACAGGGACACAGTGCTCAGACTGGCCAGAGAGAGGGGTCGAATAACACACAAGGGAAACGTCATATCATTATATCCTGACTTCACACCAGTAGTCCAGGCGGCGCGACGTGAATTCCTGCCGGCGAAGTGCCTCCTGCTTGAAGCTGAAATTCCATATGCGCTACTCTATCTTGCCAAATTAAAAATATCACATGATGGAACTGTGCACTTCTTCACAGATGCCAAGTCAGCCCTTAGGTTCGCCAAGCACATCTGTGGCCCAAAAAAGAAAACAGTGCAAAGGGTTGGAGGCTCCGGAGATTCAGACCGACTCAGTGACAATGATTGATGGAGATGGTCCTGCTTTTTGATCTTGCTGTGACTCCTGTGGAGAACTCTTACAGGTCCTTTGGTAACGTACTGTTATTTGCCCCCGGACCGCTACACAGGTCTGGTACTGTTTTTTGTTAGGGTGCCTCGGCCAATATTCCCTCATTACCTTGTCCGAATTACGGTGCAAGTTCTATTCCACTGTTGTATTGTTTGTTTGGCCATGCTACCAAGTCTTTCTGTAGGCTCAGCCACCCTGTGCAAGCAGGGGTGTATGCCTGTGCTCCCATGCCCCCAAGGGACTGTTCCCATTGTTTATACATTTCCACTTTTTTGAGTGGCTTTGGGGGGTTATGTCACAACCTAGTTGGGTGGTTGAGGCGGGTGGAGTAAGGATGGGACTGGAGGGTTTTTTGTGCGTTGGAGCTATTGTGAAATACCTGACCTATTGCTGATGGATGTTAGAGTTGCAGACGCAATTGTTGAAGTTTGCCTCGCTGATTTGTTGTGCACCGATGGGGACTGATACTAATATATGCAAAAGCCTCACCTGAAATGTACGGGGGATGAATGATGGGAGGAAGGAGCGCTTGATACATGCTTATTTAACAAGACATCACGTAGACATATGTCTTTACAGGAGATGCACCTAAACACCACACCATCACTGCGATTAAAACACAGTAGGTGGTCACAAATCCACTCTGCTATATATTCCAACTACGCGCGGGGTGTTGCTATACTCCTGCGCCGTGGACTTGACTGGAGAGAATGTGCTGTGGTGATTGATCCAGAAGGTAGATACATTATACTGCAGGGGCTCTTGGGAGGTAGACCGGTGGTATTAGTGGCGGTGTACAGACCAAATGTGGACTCCCCGGAGTTCTTTCAGGGACTCTGGGCTAAGCTGGCCTCCATGGAGTGTAATACCATTATTTTTGGAGGAGACTTTAATGTAGTACTACAAGACACAATTGACAGGAAGGGGTCCCCGAGACCACTACACCCTGCTGCGACTCAGACTCTACATGACCTAATGGCCGAAGGCAACCTGGTTGATATCTGGAGGCTCCGACACCCACATATGCGGGAGGGGACATGTAGCTCCTCACACCACGCTGCTTGGTCCAGATTGGACTACTGGCTGGTGTTGCACGATGTGGCGGCCTGGACTGTAGAAACTTGCCATATGGCTAGGTCCTTGTCAGACCATGATCCTTGTTTGTTGTCGATTGACCTCCCTGACCTGCCACCGAAAGCGTTTAGCTGGAAACTCCCTCCACATGCTTTACTAGACGAAGCGTTCAAAGAAACCATAAGATCTGACATTAAAGAATATTTTGACTTGAATGCTGGATCGGTCCCCACAGTTGCCACCCTATGGGACGCATTTAAGGTGGTCATCAGGGGGAAATGCATTGCACGACAGGCCGGAGTGTTTTAAGCGATTCGAGGCAGCACGTTAAAAGACATTGAAGCGCAAATACGGCAGCTTGAGACGAAATTCTGTAGTGAGGGCGCACCCCAAGTGGCAGCAGACCTCAAGTCGAAATTAATAGACTTTGCGGAGGAAGCTCAGCGTGAGTTGAAATTCCTTGGGAAAAATGTGGAGGCGAGGCGCTATGGCGAGGGTGATAGACCGGGATGAACGCTAGCTGCAATGATACGAAAGTCGTCTTCCGCCCCTCACATCCATACAATTAATACTACAGAGGGCAATGCTGTCATAGGGCCAGCACAGGTATTATGCGAATTTCGCAACTTCTAATCACAACTTTACACGGCCACACAGACGGAATGTGCGGACGGAATGCAAGCGTTTCTTGAGTAGATTGCGTTAGTGCGGTTTAGTGATGCACACCGCAAATATATGGACCTATCGTACAATGTTGAGGATATAAAGCTGGTTATAAAAAGTCTTCCCTTTAACAAGGCCCCAGGGCCAGATGGCCTGACTACGGCATTCTATAAAGCATACTCAGGCGAGCTTGCCCCCCAGCTCCATGCGGTCTATGGTGAAGCCCTTGACACTGGTATACTTCCACCCTCCATGAGGGAGGCGCTGATCATAACGCTCCTTAAGCCAGAAAAAGACGAGGCTGAACTGAACTCGTACCGTCCACTATCACTTATAAACGTGGACGTCAAAATTTAGCAAAATTGTTAGCCAATCGCCTGCAACCGCTCCTCCCGATGGTTTCTCTTCCAGACCAGTCTGGTTTAATACCTGGCCGCTCAACGTCCCATAATTTGAGGACAATATTCTCAGCCTTACATTATTTGCATCCTGCGGTGCGGGCTGCTGCCATATTTTTAGACGCCACAAAGGCATTTGACTCCCTGGAGTGGCTCTACCTATTTAGCATTTTAACACGCATGGGTTTCAGTCCCCTGTTTATAAAGCGCATTCAATTGTTGTACACGGCCCCTCTGGCAAGAGTGAGTGTAAATGGGCTGATATCTGACACGTTTCCGATCGCCCGTGGCACCAGACAGGGATGCCCTTGTCACCACTCCTATTTACCATAAGCATGAGCAAATTTTGCGGATCTCGCGTTCGCGAATTTTGCGGATTTGCGGATTCGCAATCCGCAAAATCCGCGAATTCTCGCGAATTTGCGTATTTTTTTTTTTTTGTGTTTGCGCGGGTTTCTGCGAGTTCGCGAGGGTTTTGTACAATGTCGCAAATTGCGAACTTACCTGTCGGGTCGCAAGTTTCGCGAACTTGTTGTTTCTACTTGTCCAGCCTGTTTGGGACACTCTTCTTTCATCACTGCCACTCTCTGTCACCACTGCCACTCTCTGACTACTCATACCACCCTCTGGCCCACCCATGCCACCCTCTGTTTCATCACAGCACCCTCTGGTTGTCCAGTCAGTGTACATTATTGTGGCAACAAGCACACCTTCCCTGCCTCAAGTGACCTGAATTAATTTGGGGCTGATTAATGTGTCACAGAATATTTTTTTAGCTGGCACCTGCTTCCTTAGTGCTTCCTGATTAGTGATCTTTTGAACTTGCTAAGTGCTTTCATTGTTGCAAAATTAGTTACAACACCTGCCCTGCCCCAACTGACAATAATGAATTAGGGGCTGAATAATGGATTTGAACCTCCAGCCTGGCTCCTGCTTGTCTCCCTTAGCTGTAATTCAGGACCTTTGTGGCATATATGTAACTATTCTGAGGTTCAGAGCAGGGTCACATAATAGTTGCAACCTGCAACTGAACTCTGGAGGGGCCCCTCAGGAAGCACTACAGAAAATGGCTACTAATGATGAGCCTGAACTTTTGAACCTGGTAAGTAGTTACTTTCAGTTTTGCTAAGAGCGTATTTCTGCAATTTTGCACTTATTCGCACTTATTCGCGGGGCGCGAACTCACGCGAACAGTGCGAGCAGTGCGAGCCAAATCCGCTGCTCGCGGATTTGCGGATTTTGCGGGAGATTCGCGAATCTCGCGGATTGCGGATTTCCCGAAAATCCGCAAAATCCGCGAGCGGAACGGATTTTCCGCCCACACTTAATTTACCATCGCTATGGAGCCCCTTGCCGCTAGAGTCCGCCAGCACCACACAGCCAGAGGCATAGGATTCAGCTCTGTTGCCTGCTGATTTCAATGTATGCGGACGACTTAACCCTGTATATACTGAATCCCTCGGACAGCCTGGACCCGGTGTTACGAGAATTCATTACATTTGGAGGCCTCTCTGGAGTGTCAATAAACTGGGGCAAGTCGGTTATCTTCCCATTGACAGATAGCACAACTGAGGTGGTGTCGGAGTTCCCACTGCGCTGGGAAGCTGAGGCAGTGAAATATCTGGGCATATGGATCTGTCGCACTTTGCAGGACATCTGGTCCATGAACTTCTGGAGAGCCACTGCTTGGCTCGAAAATAAGGTGGCAATATGGTCTAGATTACCCTTGTCCATCGCCGGTAGGATTGCTCTGGCGAAAATGGTTGTCCTCCCGAAGTTTCTGTATCTCTTTGTAAACATACCAATTCCACTCACCGCACACTTTTTCAGGTGTGTCCGCACCCATTTGCTGTTCCTCATATGGGCGGTCGGACAAGCAAGAGTCTCCTACGAGCTGCTGACGTTGCCCCTATGCCAAGGTGGACTGGGCGCCCCAGACATGCAGCTGTATGCACTCTCTGCTCAGGCCCAATTTCTGCACTTCTGGATTTACCAGAATCCTTACCAGCCGCATGTGGCGGTGGAACTGGATGCGGTTGCCCCACTGCCTCTAGCGGTGGCACTGTACAAAAAAGCAAGTAGACCTAGGGAGGATGTTGACACAGCAGACACACTGCGATGGGCCAGGAGAGCACTTAAAAAATGAGCCAACCTGTCACAAATGTATGCACATGCGATACCACTTCGCAATAATGCTATGCTAGCATGCTTGGATGTGGGGGGGCGCGTTCCCACGCTTGATGGCAAGCAATTGCTGACCTTTGCTGATTTGTATCCAGAGGGCACTTTTCGACCTCCCCCGTTGGGGGTGGATGGGAGTGATGTCCCATTTCTAGAACGATTCACATATCACAAACTTAAATTGGCAAGCCAATCACTCAATGATACTTTCCCGGAGGCCCCCCCCAATGTTTCATGCAGTACAGGCTATACTTGCTAGGGCCTCACCCAAGAAACTGGTAACTAGGCTATATGTGGCTATGCAGGACCAGACCCCGGTAGTTAAGCCAAAATCGCTAGAACTATGGAACGTTGAACTAGACCCCCCGTTGGATGAGGACCAATGGAACTTCTGTCGCAAACAACTTCTTGATCTTTCACCCAATTATAAGTTGCGCCTTATCCATTTTAAGTTCCTACATAGGTACTATAGGACACCTGTTAGCCTGCACCGTATGGGTCTGAGACCTGACGCAAAATGCTGGAGATGCGGAATACAGCCAGCCACGTTTCTCCATGTGGCTTGGAACTGCCCGGAACTTGAACAGTACTTGTCTGATATCTTCCTAGCCATAAACCAGATCCTGGGTAGGCACGACGAAGCGATACCACATTTAGGCTTACTGGGGCTGGTCCACAACACAATATCACAGAAGAGGAAACTACATGCCCTGCTACTTCTATATGCCAAATGACAGAGATGGGGCAGACGTAGGCTGCCAACATTCCAGGCTTGGTTGGAAGATGTGAGTTATGGACACACACAATTGGGAACATTCTGGGAGCTGATGCCCACGGCCTCTAGGCCTAGAGATATCTGGGACCCTTTCTTACAGTAGTCGAGATTGCGGGTACAATCCCCTCGCCCAGAACACAATGATATAGATGCTTGAAGCTCCCGACTTAGCCCTTGCCCTGGTAAAAGGGCGCACCGTGCACTGCCTCTAATGCTCTGGTCATTCTCTCCATTGACATGAGGTCTGAATTGAAACATGCAACTCCCGTGTGCTAACCCCCTCCACATTCTGATCCATACAACAAGTGCACTACACCCGATGCAAGCTAATGTCCCCCTTTGAGCTGCACTTCACCTGAGACTGTCATCTGCCCTTGTTATGCGAATGCACTATGTTAGGATTTCTCCTCCTTAGAATTTCATGATGTTGCTAGGTGCTTAGAATGTTATCTAGTGAATTGTAGTCAGTACTGAAGATGCTGGGAAGGAGCTGGAGGTCACTATACTTATGACCAATAAAGATACATTTCTTCCTTCAAAACATTGGAGTTTGGATCATCTTTACATTGGCGACGAGGTACAACGACTTTTCTGGCAGGGGGCAGATGTGTTGACCTCCACCCCTGGATGATACTTCCTGGAAGTATACATTTTTTTTTCTTCTCTCAATTCCTTCAAATTGCTTTCAGTACTCCGTGGGAATTTATTGGAATCGGTGTCAGTTTTCTATAACTGGTATGTACATTTGTTTCTACCACTTTAAAACTTTTGGAACCTTTATTTTGCTTGTTTTGCTCGTTTTCCTCCATCTGTGCAACCGTTACTGCAACCATGCACTGTGCAACCTATATTTGGAGATTTTTGAACCATCGGGAGCATTTCTTATCATTTTAATTAATTTTGCAACTCAAATTTGTCCCAGAGTTCACTACAAGCTTGCCGCGTCTTTCAAAAGAGCCCTAACGGCATTACCTGCGGTCTTCTGCCGTCTCGAGCTGTCTTAGAACCTGCAATCGACCTTCCGCCATCTCCATCATACTTGTCAAGAGCTCACTCATTGGAGCATAAGCCTTCATCACGTACGCGGGGTCAAGTCGTGACCCGTACGTGTTGGCCATTTTCTTTTCCTTGTTTACATTGCGGAGGGCACGGAACGATTGTTACAGCTTCAAATTCAATTACAAGTAAAAAAACAACGAGGAGGACATTGCACAGATTGTCTGAGGAAACGAGCAAGTATTTCAATTTTGCAAATAGCAGATCGTACAATTTCAACGAACAACCAAAGAAGTTTATTTGTGACGATTCTTGATTGATTTTGTGATAAACAGTATAATTAAAAACACTTCTTCTTCTTCATTTTGACTAAACTATATTTTCAAGCTTTCCTGGAGATTTAACTTGTTCGTGGCTGATCAAGGCCTGGCTGCTCCTCCTTCTTTCCTTCCTACTCCGGGTGAACCTTCAGTACCTTGGAAAGAATGGAAGAAGCTATTCTTAACTTATGTGCTTGCCACTGGTTCTGACAAGTATGGACCTATTCTCAAGCAAGCTATCTTGTTGCATCATTTAGGAGTAGAAGGCAGACGACTATATGAAGACTTACCTGAAATTTCTTAGGGAATGGGGGATGGGCAGCCTTGTAATGTGTATGAGATGAGTATGCAGATGCTGGAGAAGAGATTCGTGACTAAGATTAACACAGTTTTAGAGAGACATAAATTCTTTTGTCGTGTACAGAAGCTTGATGAAGATATTGGAACTTGCGTAGCAACTTTAAGGGGCTTATCTTGAGAAGCCACATTGTCTCATTAATTTTGATTTTAGGGATCTTAAGTATCCTGGTACAAAGGATGTTAAGATGTTGATTGACTCAGGAAGTCTTTATACACTTTTATCTAAAGATATGTATGTAAAAGTGTGGGGTGATGAGTGTAATATTGGTTCTTGGGATGTTCCCGATATCAGAGCAGTGGGATATATGGGAAGACCATTGATATCTTAGGACTTAAATAGATGGTCATTACTTTTTCTCATCGAAAAGTGTTTGGTAGAGTTTATCTAACAAAGCAGGGTTCAAACTTACTTGGGTGGCGTCACCAGAAAGACCTTGGTATTCTTTTAAATCCCAATGCAGCTGATCCAGTCTCGTCCCTCCCCATACTCAATGTTGATGCTTTTGAGATTGATGTTCTGAAGAGATTTCCTAATGTCTTTTCAGAGAATCTTGGGAAGTTGAAGGGGTTTTCTCACAAAATTATTCTCAAAAACAATGCAATTCCTGTAGTACATAAGGTGAGGAATGTACCGTATTTGATGAGGGGTCCTCTTCAAGAGGAATTAGACAAGCTTTTAAAGTTAAAAATTATTGAGCCCAAGGATGGGGGAGCCAAAATTTGGCTCTGTGTGGATTTACGCGACCTCAATAGAAACATCTGGGTTGATAGACAACCACTACCCAACATTTCTGAAATGCTGAGTGCCATGGGTGGTGGAGTAATTTTTAGCGTGATTGATATGTCTTCAGCTTACCACCAAATCGATCTGGATGAGAGTTCTAGACATCTTACTTCATTTTTAACACTGCTGGGAGCATACCGTTATTGTAGAATGCCTTTTTGTCTGGCATCGGCCTCAGCGGTGTTCCAGAGAGTAATGCACCAGGTTCTCCAGGGCATGGAGAACGTATTATGTTTCCAAGACGATGTACTTATTGTTGGCAAGAATTGTGATCATTATGACAAAGTCTTGATTGAAGTTTTGGAGCGAATGGAAAAGAATGGCTTGACAATCAAAAAAGATAAGTGTCAATTAAAGAGAGATAAGGTAACATATTTGGGGCATGAAATATCTGGTTTGGGAATTAAGCCAAAGAAAAGCATCATATCTGCAATTAATGATGCTCCTACTCCATCTAATAAGGATCAGTTGAGATCTTTTTTAGGGTTAGCTGAATACTGTTCTAAATTTATCAGGGGATTTTCTGATATGGTTGAACCTTTGAGGTTGTTAATGAAGAATGGTGTTACTTTTGTATGGAATGAGGCGTGTGAGGGTGCATTCAAATCTGTTAAGAATGGAATTTTACATGCACCAACCTTAGGTCACTTTGATGTGAAAGCCAAGACTTTAGTTACCACTGATGGGAATCGGGGCTGTGTTGTCCCAGATTTGTGATGGTGCTGAGAGAATTGTTGGTTTCGCTTCAAGGAGGCTCCAGGGTGCTGAGGTTTCTTATTCAGTGATCGAGCGAGAGGCTCTTGCATGTACCTGGGGGATTAAGCATTTCAGGTATTTCCTTTGGGGGTTATCTTTTAGAGTGCGAACAGATCACAAGCCTCTCGTACATTTATTTAAGGGTGGAAGAGGTTTGGAGGGGAATGTTACTCCCCGGATATCTAAGTGGATTTTATTGGTGTTGGAATACAATTTTGAAGTGGAATATATGAAGGGCGGGAAGAATGTTGTTGCAGATTATTTATCGAGAATGCCGGTGGACCAAGAGTTTGGTGAATTAGAGGACATGGATGGTTTGATTAAATGCAATGAAGTGCAGGCATTTGATAAAGAAGAGTGGGAAAGTGCAATGTCTGACGACGAACTTTTATCCAGTGTCATGAAGTGTGTTTCTGAAGGTTGGTCTAATGATTCTTGTTCTGATAGTCGTCTTAAAAGTTTTTACCATGTGGAAGGGGAGTTAAGTGTTTGTGAAAACAAACTGTGGAGAAGGAGTAGGTTGGTACCATCATTAAAACTTAGATCCAAAATTATGAGTCTGGCTCATGAAGGTCATTTGGGAAGGAATATGATGAAGAGGAGGATTCGTGAGTCATTTTGGTGGCCAGGCATGGATGGTGAAATTGATGAACTTGTGAAGAACTGCTATGCTTGTGCAGGGAGTGATAAGGCAAAATTGGTTAGACAGCCTCCTCTTTCTTGTGTTGATTTTCCAGCTCGTCCTTGGGAAAAATTAGGGATTGATTTTCTAGGACCCATTTCTAGGTTGGGTGTTCGCAGCAAATTTTTAATGGTTCTTGTTGATTACCATTCGAAGTGGTTTGTGGTGGAGTCTACGGACAATGTCAAGGCAAATAAAAGAGTTTCTAGATAAGATGGGAATTTGTCATGAAAGAGTGGCGTTGTTCAGGCCACTGGCCAATGGTCTAGTTGAAAGGATTAACAGGTTATTGATGGATAACATCCAGCTATCTTTGGCAAATGGTTTGTTGTGGTCTGATGAACTCAAGAAATTGGTATGGTCGTACAGGGTTACGCCACATTCTATTACTGGTGTCTCGCCTTTTGTTTCTTTGAAGGGGCGTGAGCCTGGGGTGAAGGAAGTTCCAGGTTGGCTCAAGAGTAAGGAGTGTGTGTGGGTTGACCGTGAGAAAGTCAAGTGTGGCGTAGAAAAACAACAGCTTGATTCAGCAAAGAACTACAATTTGAGGATGAAGGTAAGAGAATGTGATTTCAAGGAATGTGATTGGGTTGTGGTTAGAAAAGGTGGAATTGTTATTAAGGGTGATAGTAAATTTTCTCAGCCCAAACGTGTAAAATGTGTTAAGAAAAATGTTCTCATATTATCTGATGGATCTGCTTGGAGCTGTGGTAATGTTACATAGTGTTCAGCTCCATGGAGAGTTGTGTATTTTTTATGCTATTTCATGTTTATTCTATTCTTGTCAAATTGTTAATTTACTTATCTATTGTTTTTATATATTGTGATGGCGGAGATGTGTTAGGATTTCTCCTCCTTAGAATTTCATGATGTTGCTAGGTGCTTAGAATGTTATCTAGTGAATTGTAGTCAGTCCTGAAGATGCTGGGAAGGAGCTGAAGGTCACTATACGTATGACCAATAAAGATACATTTCTTCCTTCAAAACATTGGTGTTTGGATCATTTTTACACACTCTCCATCCATGAACTTTTGATTCGTAATTTTGATAAGATTAATGCTACGATACCTATATACATTGCTCTTGTTGTTCTGTTCGACGTTGGTTTTGTATGTAAACTGTATTTGTAATGTACATACAACACTGAAAGAGTTTATTGACTTATATATGATGTAACATTGTCTAAATGCTAATAAATAAAGTTAAAAACAAGAAGATAGTGTTCTACCAACTTAGGCAAGAGTGTTGGAAAACAGATAGTTTTTTGGTCTATATGAGACAGGCATCCCTTGGCATGTCAGTTGATGTCCTTTGGTCGTTGCCCACCTGGTAGGTGGGGTACTACTAAGGAGGATTTGTCCGCTCAGGAGATGTGGTCGTGGGTGCAGTCTACCTGTTTCTTCTGCTACTGGGAATTGGAGACTGTTCACGTGGGTCTCCTTCCATTTGCCCCTCACTTGTCATGTCACCCTGTTGTGGTCCCACCTGGGCGGTTGCGAGTGTGGTCCCTCAGTCATCTGGCCTTTTGAGGCTAGGCAGTTCTGGAGTTCTGGTCTTTGTCTGCGTTTTCCGGCCCCTGGAAGGGGTGCCAGATGGCACAGTGGGTCTGCCAGGTGTTTCCCTAGACGTGTTCTTTTTTCATTGCCAGTGTCTGTGTTCCTGTGTTTGGTACATGGTCTTGTTTTTTGGGGTTCGACTTGTTCGCCTAATGAGATGCCAGGCTGCCATTCTTTTGTTCTATTCGTCTTTCCCTGACTGCCCGGAGGGTGGACGCGATGTCTTTTGTTTTCCCTATGGAACTGTTGTATGTTTTTCTCCCAATTCAATTGTTTCCCAGTGGGTTGCAGTTGCTCAGCTTGGTCATGGCTTGTGTGCTCCTGGTGTTTCAGGGATGGCAGAGGCTCCTGTGGCCTCCCCTCTTGTTAGTCTTGGCTGTCCAGTCCCATTGGGTATTTCCTTGTCTGTGCTGCTAGTGGGTCCCTTGCTCACCATGTTACAGTCTGTGCACCTTTGGGCCTGGTTGTTATGGATTTGGCCCGAATGACTGGAGGGTGTTGTAAGGTGGTGGCTGCTGTCCTTCTGTCTTGTGTATCATTGGGCTGCTTTGG